>NC_135433.1:43168603-43208603 GCF_051991255.1 Vanacampus margaritifer | reverse complement strand
ATTTATTATTATTAATATTATTATTATTATTATTAAATTCAGTAATATGCAAAAAAATATGTTCTATCACATTAACATCTTTTTTTAAATGTAACCGTAGTAATAGCTAATGATGTTACATAGGTTGCGTCACGCCTTTGGGAGGCTGACATGTTTCACTGGCAAGAACTTTGCAAACATACTACTACTACTACTATTAGCTGCCTCTGCCCTCTGGTGGTGCTTGCAGCTAGTGTCGGACCCAAGTTTGGGTCATAGTGTGCCAGTACTTCATCGGAAATAATGAATCTCTTGACCTTTTTGAATACCTGTTCGCAGTCCTTGTTCCATTCCCACCCACTTAGTGTTCTGTTGGAGCAGCGAGTTAAGTGGATGCAAGACATTTAAGAGGTTCAGCAAAAACTTGTGGTAATATAATTGACAAGACCTAGAAAGAAGCGCAGCTGGCTTACATTTTCAGGGTTTGGTGCATTGAAAGTTGAGTCTTGTGCAGCCTATTTTTGTCTATTTTGCGTCCACAGTACTCAATAGACTCTTTGCAAAACTCACATTTCTTTTTGTTTGCTCTCAAGCCATATTCCTCCAGTCTTGTCAAAACTTGATCTAGGTTTGCCAAGTGTGTCTCTTTGTCGGTGCCAGTCACAATGATGTCGTCTAAGTAGCACTGGGTACCTGGGATCCTTTGTAGCACCTGCTCCATGGCAGGTTGCCAGGTTGATGGGGCACTTGTGATGCCAAACACAAGTCTGTTGTACTGATGTAGTCCTTTGTGTGTGTTAATGGTGAGATACTTGCATGAATTTTCCTCCATCTCCATCTGCAAGTAGGCTTGGGCCAAGTCAATCTTTGGGAAATGCTCACCGTTTGCTAACGACGCAAAAAATGTCATCAATACGAGAGAGCGGATATATTTTTAGAAACCGGCACAATTGGTGTTGCCCATTCCGACCACAATATCCCTTGATCCAGATGTTGTAACTCAGCTTCAATCTTAGGACAACATTTCGGTTTTGCATCCTTTTGCAGCTCAATACAGGCCTTGATGTTTTTCATCGTTCCAATGCCTTCACTGAACACTTCTGTATGTTTGTTGTTTGCTGCTTTGAGGCAATCTTCATAGATTTTATGTCATGCCAGTTGTGTCCATATTTCAGTACAAACAGTTCAAGGTTACATTTTTGTTTTTCAAATTTGACTTTGACCTTGAGTTTTCCCAACGGTGAGACTTTTTGGACCAGTGTATGTTTTCAGGTTCACACTAGTGCGTGACCGCTTCTTTTCTGGGAAATGTTTCTCGTAATCTTCTTGTAATTGAAGGATATGATGGCGAGTGCCGAGCCTGTGTCCAGTTCCATTTTTAATGGTACTCCATTTACATTTGGTGCTCTTCAGTTCCATACAAGTCTAGACAGGATAATTCCTCCTTATTTGAACTTGAATTGTTCCACATTGTATACTCTTTTCCCTCGTTTTGCACTTGTCTTTGATGAACACATTTTCTGTATGTATCCTTTTTTACTGCATTGACGGCAATTTTTTTTCCTTGAACCAACGCTCGGCGGGGTCATGTGACTCTTTACCGCATCGAAAACAGGGCTTCAACTTGACATCGCGTTGTTTGGTTTGCATTTTAAACACGGAGCTTGTTGCTGAGTTTTTACCTTGTAATTCTGTTGCATCCTTCGCTGCAATATCAGCTGATATGGCTTTTTCCAGCGCTCGGTCCAGAATAAGCTTGTCCTCCGTTAGAAGGCGTTTCTGTGTGTGCTCGTTGTGGAGCCCGCATACGAAACGGTCCCGTAGCGCATCTCCAAACTGACATTGCTCCGACAGTCTCCGTAGCTCGGCAATATACTCCGACACGGACTCGGTTGTTGATTGGTTATTTTGATGAAACGTTATCACAAAAGGGGCCGGGTTCAAGAGGATTTTAAGTTATCTCGTCAAACGTTTGGTCAGCCGGTTAAACCGGAGCGATGAGGCTGCGGAGTAAGTTGTACGTCTTCGCGCCCATAACACTGAGCAGTACGGCCACTCTTCTCTCATCCTCGATCTCATTAGCGAGACAATACTGTTCAACTCTTTCCACGTTAGTTGCCCAGTCCTCTATGCTGCTATCGAAGTTGTCCATTTGTCCCAATCTTCTAGACATGTTGGCGTTTGGCAGTTCCTCCCCACCTCCAGTTAGCGTGTTCGGGGTGAGCAAACGTCGTCCAAAAGTCCCAAATGGCAAAACTTTTCACTTACTCGGTCCGGTCGAGAGCACCTCTTGGGTCCATTCGTCACTCTCGTCGCCAGTTTTGTTATGTTTATCACTTCCTTTATAAGTAAGACAAACACCAGTTAGCACTTTCTTTACTCACAGGTGCCGTAGTGCAATACAATATCACGCCGCTAGGGTGACACACAGTGTGGTATCAAACAGCAACAAAAAGTAGTGCCCATTACACTATAATGGCACAATAAAATGTCTGGTCATTTAAAGCAAATACATAACAATTCCTCTCTTCCTGCTTGGAAGCACATCATACTAAACACTTACGATTAAGTAGAAAAACACGGTTTAAACATTGTAAGTTGCAGCTTAAATTGGATGTTTAGTTTATTAATTGGCCGGTCAGTCTTTGAGTCGTGTGATTCGGGCTCCTGCCACTTGTCTTGCGCTGCTTTTCTCTAGTTCATTCATTTACGACATGTTCCTGCTTGAATATTCAAAAATGTTAGAAAGTTTAATCTGTGGTTTATAAATTATAATTATTTCAATAAATAATTGTGTTATAGAGGGCATTTATATTATGTTTAAAACTGCTGGGACCATTAAGCGTTGTAAAACATACACATGAAGATGATGATGACGACTCATTACCGTCATCCACCATTTTGGAAGCAGTGGCGAATGTAAACAAGGCACAGCAGCGTACGACATCAAATGAAATTAGCCAATATTGTGTGTGTTCAAACCTTAAACATTTTTAAAAAAAAATTTATGTTATGTCATTTGAGTGCCGTAAAGTGTATTTTCGGTTACACATGTGCAGAATCAATCGGGCAGCTAGAACGGACGGGGTATCGCCACTCTCGCTAGCTATTGCTAGCGTCTCTCATTAGCCACTTGTTAGTTCCAGCTAGTTCTTGCCAGCTGTTTTTGTTAGACGCTCCAGCGAGTTGTTGCTAGCTACTCGCTACTTGCTAGCCTTGCAACCCTGTGGTTGTTATGTTTATCACTTACATAACCTTTATAAGTAAGACAAAAAACAGTTAGCAGTTTCTGCACTTTCTTT
Organism: Vanacampus margaritifer; assembly: GCF_051991255.1. Lineage (NCBI taxonomy): Eukaryota > Metazoa > Chordata > Actinopteri > Syngnathiformes > Syngnathidae > Vanacampus > Vanacampus margaritifer. Next base: position 43,205,322 of record NC_135433.1, on the reverse strand, counting down.
ACTAACAGGTGCCGTAGTACAATACAATATCACGCCGCTAGGGTGACACGCAGTGTGGTATCAAACAGCCACAAAAAGTAGTGCCCATTACACTATAATGGCACAATAAAATGTTTGGTCATTTAAAGCAAATGCATAACAGTGGTGGTAGGGGAATTATTGCTGTTTGGACAATATGTTCACGTGCCACATTCATAAAGTTTAGTGTTTGAACTCCTGCTACCATGAGTAAAAATGCTTTTATTTTCTTCATGGCACTTCATTTTTTTTCCACACTCTGAGCTCTTTTTCCCACAAGTATAGCATTCCCCCGCCATAATCACGCTTTTTTTAAGCAATCCCTTTCCCTGTTTAGTTCAACTTTTGACAGAATACTGTGCATTCTTATTGCAAGTGGAAAGGAGAGCTAGACGCTCTGTCAAAGCGTTTGAAATTATACCCCACTATAGAGCAAGTACGCTCTAATCCTGTAGGTGTTCTGTAACAAAAGAGGAACTTTTCAAGATAGTCCTCTCTGGCCACGTATTGCTAGTGTATCTATTTTAAAGCACATATTTTGATACAGCTGTTGCACTGGATTATCTTTGAAGTGTGCAAAATAAACAAAATACTATCACCCAAAAGCAGCGACAGACTAGCAGAAGTTTATTTCAGTGTCTGATGGCTCAACTGTCACGAATGATAGCTTCATCCCTGCGGGCCTACCCCAAAGCTCTAATGCTGCTTAATTGTGATTTCAGATATTCAGTGTGACTTGTAATGGAGCGAGGAGTTGTGATATTGTCCCAGTATTTGAGATTTGAGAAAGTGAGATTACAGTTTTTCATCTGGCAGCAAAACAGTTTGTAGCACTCGCAGCATCATCTCAAGGCTGGGGGCCATCAGCTGCCATCCTTTAATTGAACTCGTTGAAATTTCACACGGGTAGGTTTCACGATCAGATACCGTGCCTTCTAAATGTCTCGTCCTGTGAGGATTTTGGAGTTCAGAAGGAACAAATCAAGTATTAGTGTCTGCAGTTGGCACATTTTATGCATGTTGGCTTCGCACAAAAACAACAACTAGAAAAAAGTGAAGAATGAAGTGTCATGCTTGTTAAGAAGAGCTCGGAAATGTGTTGACGTCTTCCCTGACAGTGGTTTGTAGTCTGAAGAGACCTGTTTTTGGTTCAATTACAAATGTAGGACTCCAAAGGCATTAGAATTTAGTGATTCAACTGCACCTGCATGTAAAGTGAGCATTATTATCTTTGTAAAGACAGAAAGTTTGACACAGTGTTGGATTGTATTAGACAAGGATACAAGATTAAGTGGCCAGTTATTAACTCACCGGGGCACTTTTATGCAACAATAATAAATAAAACTGCCAGACTCACTCTGAATTTCAACCTTGAATTAGCACTTAACACAATTCATGCCATGCAAGCAAATGTGAATCAACTGATATTTCGCTCTAATAAATTGCTTGATATATTTTAGTGTCACTCGAAAACTGGGCCAGGGTTGAATGATTTTGAAAATAATCAGTGTAATTTCTTTCCCTCCTCAATTTTGTAATTGTAATTTAATAAGTGATTTATTTTTTTCAGGGTCCTTTTCCCATGTATTGTTTTGACAAACACAAGCAATAAATGAATCTGTATTCCAATAAATAGTATTGTATTTTAAGGATGTTGGATGCCACTTTTTTTTAGACCGATATCAGTACGAGTACTCAACTCTTGAGTAGTCACCGATAATGATGCCAAGTACAGATACCCTTAGTACTTTTGATACATAAAATTTCCCCCAAACATCAAGACGGATCATTTTAAAGAAAGTTTAATGAAATTAATGACAAGTTTCTGTTTTTCAATTTTCGAATTTCAAATTCTGGATTATAAAACAGCCACCATGAGTACAGACCAGGGTTATTATAGTTTTGGAATTTTTCATTTTAGCTAGTTTTTATTTCATTTTGAGTTTTGTTTTTTAAATTTAGTTAGTTTTAATTCGTTTTCAGGGTGGTTCTGATAGTTTGTATTAGTTTTAGTTATTTCATAAATTTATAGTTTTAGTTAGTTTCAGTATTATTATTATTATTTTTTTTAAGTTTCTATTACTTGTGAGCAATATTTAAAAAAACACCATGGGGGCAACGTCATCTGAAGGTGCTTTTCTATTGGCTGCTGCTAGATGACGTCACTTTTGTTTGACACACTTTCAAATGTCCTTATTCCGGTTAATATCAAAATAAATCATCCCCAAAGGCAAATGCATTAAATTGATTACCAAAGACTAAAATGAAGGACATTTTTGCTATAATTATAGTTAGTTTAAACTTAGCTTAAACTTAGTTCGTTTTGTAAACATAAAATGTAGTTTCAGTTAGTTTTCGTTTTTTAAAAGCATTTTTGTTTTTACTTTATTTCGAATATTTGTTTTAGGTTTTCTAGACATAAATAAATATATTTTTTGACGCAGAGTTCCCCCCCCCCCCCCCTTCAAACTGTAGCCTTTGCAGCTGGAAAATTGCATTCTACTTCTTTGTTCAGCCTTATGCTGGGCCACGCCTGCTATCCATCCGCCATCTTCCTGACATTTATTAGGGCTGAAAACAAGGAAAACTGATGTCGTCAGACTAAAAAGCAGTTCCGAAAATGACCTCAATCGAAGATTTGGGGATCGATTTATAAACAGGAGATAAACATGTAGTTTTCAAATGACACCCAAGGGTCGGTGAAGTGCCCCACCCCCACTACAGGACAGTCGTGCAGCATTCTCCGCAGGACCTCGTGCTCGACGTTGCCATGGCTGCAAAGGTGGAGAGGGCGAGGCTGAAAGCTAGCAACGCACACACACACACACACACACACAGGCTCACCCTGGTGGTTGTGGCTGCCATCTGGAGATGACGCAGCCCTCGCTTCTTTTTATTATTATTTTTTTTCTTTTTTTTTTTCTTCTTTCTGACGGCCGTCTGCTTGTGTCCACTGTGACGAGCGTGATGGGATTTTTCCGACAAAAATGATCAATCTGACTCCTCTTGACAGCACTTGTGTGTCACCATGAACAGAATTAGTCGCCATCGACCCACCTCCCTTCCTCGGTTCCCATGGGGCATAGCAACAGGTCATCCTCGCCAACAACTTAAAGCAATGCTTAAAGTGCGTTTATCAGCATTGTCACTCCTCTCAGCAGCACTTCAGCACTCCTGTCTGCCTCCTTGTCGTTTCCTGTATTATTATGCCGCATGACAGTGAATATTAATAATAGCGGAAAATAAGGCATTCTGAAGAGCCTGCGAAACAGCATCCTCAGCTGCCATTTTACATCCTCTTCACATCGATGCGCTCTGTAGTTAATTATTCATGTCGTAAAAAAATATATATGTCCTTGTTTATAGCGTTAAATTCTTGGAATTGCTCATCACAGGAGATTTAATTATTTATCAGATGTAAGTTTTCCTTGAATGCTATTTATTTTATTATTTGTTTTAAATTTTATTTAAAACCGTTCCCAAGTGTCTTAACTCATTCACTGCCAGCTATTTTAAAGCATTTTGACATTTTCAAGATCAAGAGGATATTGTGTTAAATAATTAGATATACACTGCAGGCTTCTTCTTTCTTTTTTTTTTGCCCACCCCCCTGCCGGGCATAGCATCATGTCAAAGTTTGATTCTGCCTTTTGCCGGTCCTTTATAATCACCAGTAGCATCGACATCTGCACAGAGCAATCAAATACAGTACATATCCTTTACCAGGAGCTAATCAATGAATCCAACAAAACACAATACGGCCTTGCTTTCCAGCTTTTTACTTTGACGTGATAGCCTGCCAAACCGGTGGGGAATGAGGGTGTTGCTGCAGCGCTTGAAAGTGGCGCTGGATATTCATCAGGCCTAGTCACTCATGTCAAGGGCAGAGAAAGTTCCTGTGGGGGCAGTAATATGTACAGTAAATGATGGTTATGTAACAGTGAGGTGGGAGTAATAGAAGGAATCACTCACAGACACATTTTCAAAAATTTGATCAAATTAATTTGACTCTCAATAGGTGGGCAGTGACTCATTTGTCATCCAGTCAAGTCATTAAAATCAGTTTTACAAGTGGCCTTAAAGATCTTGTAAAGTGATTTGAAAGATTTATTTGAAATACATTTTTCATGGTAGAAAACATAGTAATCAATTCTGGAGACAGACTTAAACTGTTGTTCACTATTTGAATTTAAAACATTTTCTAAGGCTGGACCAAGGTGTGTAAAAATGTTTAATTTGGAACATTTCGTAAGTTGTTCCATTACTTAAACCAAGGTACCCAACCATGATTTTTACCTTTTTTGCGTTTAGCTGAGAAAAACTGATCAGCAGTGTCACATTACGAGAGCCCTTCATGTTGGTTCTTGACGGTAAGAGGCGCATTCCAGCAACTCGATGCCAAATATACTTCACAGTGGAAATTTTTGTTTTTGAAGAAATGCACTCAAGCATTCCCTTTGCTGCCTCTGCTTCAAATTGAATTCTCATCTTCCATTCTCTTGAAAGCGTAAACATTGTGTTTAAAAGAACATTCCTTATCAAAAAGAGCCATCCGGAGAATAATTATTAATGATGAAAGCAGAACTTTTCAAGCGAGCGCTGGGGAATTTCAACAATATTTTTGTCAGCGAGAATTAGAGCGGCAGAACCGAACAGCCATTCCTCCCGAGTCCTCTCGCTGTCTTTTTCTTGGCTGAGAACCGGGCACGGCTAATCTGTTGTGTCACACAGGCACATTCTCTTATCGACCTCGCCATGATCCAACAGCGACACAGCTCTGACACACACACACACAAATTCAGTCGCACTCATCTCACCGGCAGATCAACACCTCTTGGCAGAATCAGTACGACAACACACGCGCTCAAAGTGTACACGGTTGTTTGAATTCCTAAGGGATGCAACAAGTTCATTTCAGTTCATTTAATGAAATTGTGAGTGAAGGGAGAAATGTTCTTGGTGCACAGTCTAGACATAAGTAAGGAGGTAGGTTAAAGTGTTAGTTCTGGTTATACAGTAGGGATGGCGAGTACTAAAGCCAGATATCGTATCAGCCCAATACCAAAGGTATCAAACATCCCTAGGATACAGATTAATTAGTGGACTTCTAGACCGACACATTTCTACCCTAACCCAGCATTTGAATGTGGATTTTAGATTTCTTGTCCAATCACGTTTCAGCCTTCATGCGTCATCATGCCAATATAATCTGCCCAGGGCTTTCTGAGTCAGTTGTGTCCTCTGGTGTAACTTAAACTATATTAATTTTAGCAACCCAGTGACAAGCTTGCTATCTTTAACTCATTTGGTCCAAAAAACCCCACATATAACTATGTTCGATTTTAAATGTTTTAAGTGTCCCAAAGACACATTTATACGTTTTTTTTTTAATGCTAGAGCATACAGAAGGCTTTGATGCAGCCTCTCAACTGCAAGAAAAGTTGAAGAAATGGTAGTTATTACACAAACGGCCAGTAGGTGGCAGCAGAGCAGAAGAGATCAACCAGGGCCATGTTGGAAAAAAAAGCTAATTTACTTACATTTCTAAATAGATTTGTGAACAATGATGAAACTTGGCTATATTCTAATGCTAATTGCTGCAGAAACAGAAATATTGTTTTTTCCCGCTGAAAGAAGAGACTCTAATCTTTCTTTTGGTAGGTTTCACTTTTTTATAGCAATAGAACACAATATTCTGTGGGCCTTGCAAAATCAGTCAAAATCCAGTAAAATAGCGGGAGTGAAGGGGGTTGCTTCAGTGAAAATGGGCTATGGGGGAATGTAGGAAGCAGGTTGACAAATGATAGACTGGTTGGTGGTGGGCAGGTCATCTGACAGTTAGGTCAACTTCTACACACATTTTCTTTGGTAGGTTGACGGGTAGCTGATAGGAAGATAAGCAAGATGGTAGCTCCAAGGCTTGGACTTGAAGGTATGTAGTTTGATAGGTAGGTAGGAAGGACAAAGGTAAGTTGACTTAAAGACAGGCAGGAGGGTCATTTCATGCCAAGTCAGCCAGCAAATTTTATCCAAGCAGATTTTGATTACAATGAAACTTGGTGTACTTGTTGATAGTGATGGCACAACACTAAATCTCAAATGTGAGGTCAATTGGAGCAGGGGTTCGTGAGTTATGGCCCTCTGAATCTGGACATTTTGGGCAAAAGGGGTGTGGTATCAGATGAGTGGACTAGTGGTAGAGAGTTAGCCTTGAGATTAAGAGGTTGTGGGTTCAATCCCCGGCCGAGTCTTACCAAAGACTGTAAAAATGGGACTCATTTGCCTCCCTGTTTGTCACTCAGCATTAAAGGTTGGAAATGTTAGGTTAGATCACCAAATTATTCCTGAGCACGGCCCCTGCTGCAGCTCACCGCTCCCTCAGGGGATGGGTCAAATGCAGAGAACGAATTTCATCCCACTTAGGTGGGAGTGACAATCAGTGGTACTTTAACTGGTTGATTTTTGATACTTTATAGCTCAAGAACTAGTGGGCCAATCTTCACAAAACCGGTATTGTTAGAAAGGGAAATCAACAAGGATTACAAATCTGCAACCATTTAAAAGATTTTTGCATATTTTGGTAACATTTTGACCTTTTGTTTTAGTTGACCTTGGAACTGACCTTGCCAATCACAAGACCTGAACAAAATTTTTCATAAAATGTAATCTCAGATTTTCTCAAAAGCCTAAAAAATAAATAAAATCAAAGATGTTTTTTGTTTGTATAGCAGCAACAAGGAGTCAACGTATCCAGACTTTCGATGAATATTTGACTAATATTCAAAGTTACTAAAATATGCACCAATCTTCTAAGTAATCACAGATTGGGAATCCTTTCCAGCATTACCTGTTTTGTGAAGATTGACCCAACAGTATATAAGGGTTCCAATGGGGGTGGCCACGCCCCTTTTTGCCCAAACTGTCTAAATTCAGTGGGCCGTAGCTCCCAAACTCCTGCTCCGGTTGACCTAAAATGTGAGATTTGGTATTTTGCCATCACTATCCACAAGTGCACAAAGTTTCATTAAAATCCAAATCTGCTTGGTAAAACCCACCAGGTGATTCGGCATGGAACGACCCAGAAAGGGAAAGTGAGGTTAAATAAGAAGGCTGGTAATTTGTTAGTTATGTAGGCTTTAAGAGAGACTGGTAGGTGGTTAGATGAGAATTTACATAGGTTGAAGTTTGTACAGGTAGGTCAGCTGATTGACAGGAAAATTTTGCCATTGGAAATTCAATATGTGGACAAATGTGTAGGTTGGTAGTTCATAATGAGGAGAAGTAGGAAGATGGTCAGTGGACGGGGAGAATGTCGGGTAGGACAAAAGGTCGGTTGTCTTCACCGGGTTGGTAGGGAACCGTTAGATAAGAAGGCAGATGGGTAGTTAAATAAACATTAAGATAGGCTTGGTGAGAAGACAGGTAGGTCGAGAAGGAAAACAGAAATCGCGAATTCCTCAGAAGGTGCGCAGGTGTTAGTTGACACAATTCCACCGCTTTAGCCCTCTGATAAATAAACCATGAGGTTTCCTTTTTGCATTCTTTCCAGGCCTTTACTAAGCACTATAATCTCATGTTGTAGTTGTGTTACCGCTGCCATGAAGGTAAGTTCACCGAAAAATAGCCGGTCAGAACAAACTAGCCTTTTTTGAAACGGAAAATGTTTTTGGATGTGTTGATACCTGATAGTTTTTTTTTTTCTCTCTTGTTACAACTGGGTCTGCACCCTCCTGTGCACTCCCGGTACTGCTGTGCTTATCCAGCATGCGCATCATCATTTTCAGGCACTCCTCATGGCTCAACCAGAATTCAGGGTGAGATTTGGAGCTCTGGAGACTCAGAAAGGGGAGGGCGGAAGATTGCTTTTCCTTGAGCCGAGAGTCGATGACTGGCTTATAATGAAGTTGAGTGTGTAGAGCTCACACCGAGCACAACTGTGATGGGGGGGAGTTGATAATGATTCTTGGGGTGGGGAAGTGTATGGAGGGAGGTGCAGTGGGGGGTCACAGTATTGAGCGAGTGACTGTTGTGGAGCTGGCAGCCTGTCAAATTATTCCCCTCGACAGAAACGGCGAAGCTCAAGTGTGATGATTGATGTTCACCCGCTACCCGGATTGGTTGGCGGAGATTTTGTTTTGTGCCAGTTTTTTGGAATGTCTCCGACTCTCTTAGCAAAGTTTGTCCACGTTAGCCTCGCTGGATTTGATTTTGACGCTGACCTGTAAATGTGACGCTAACTCCTTGAGCTGCTTATTCGCTAAAGTTAGTCGACAGCTGTCAGCAGATGTTGTTTGTGTGCAGCTTGGTGGCGTATCGGTGGGAGTGGGGGTGGGGTGTAAATGACTTGTGAAATAGCAAAACAAAGTCCATACCCGTCCCTCAACGAGCAATCCACACAAATGTACCAGCCCAGCAGTGGTGGAACTGAAAACCAGTAAGGCTTTCTTTGCTAGCACTCACATAGGTAAACCTAGAATGGTCTCCTGAAATTGTATAAATTTATTTCCAACACTATTCTCTTCATTTTGTAGCGTTTTTCATGGCTGTACTGTCAACAGCATGTGAATGTGGATGTTAGATTTATTGTCCAATCAGATTTCAGCCAGTGTGTTGCCACGTCGATCTGATCTGCCCTGTGCTTTCAAAATCAGTTGTGCCAGCTGATGTAAACTATATGAGTTTAACACTAGACCCAGTGACAAGCTTGCTTCAACTAATTCTCATAAGCGGCCGACCGTCGGCAAATGCAAAGTCACCAATGTAACGGACAATAAGTGAGATCCAGCTGCATGCTTCCGAGACATACTAATGAAGTAGAATACAGTATATCACTGCCGTTGGGTCCAAACCTTGTACCTCCGAAATCGTCACTTTTCAGGAGACCCCAAAAAACGTCATTTGTTCAACTATTAACATTACATCATCAAAGAGAGAAAGTCATTTTCAACACCTTAGATTAGCCAAAAACTTGTCAAAATGACACAACACGTGAAATTTGCCAAATTGTGACTTACGAGGTGTGGGCCCGACACCAGCAATATACTGTATAATATACTGTATATTTTACAATAATACTTAACAACATATATTTATGATTTCATAAACTCACGCTTTTTGGCAACTGACTCTCCACAATTTGCTTTTTTTTTTAGCCACAGTAGTCAATAGATGAGGCTATCATTGCCAAATATTCATTCACTAGCCTTTATTTCCGCCTGTTTCCTTTTTGTATTATAATAATGTATTGTAATAATATAACTAGAGCAGTCCATATCTTCCTTACAAAGCATTGTTTCCTGATAAGAACACCAGGGATAGCAGTTCCGTCACAGCGCGTCGGTGTCTGTATGGTGGAGAGTCGCCCACTGGAATTGGTTTGTGATAGTTTAGTTAAGTCGCATTTGGTCGCATCGGCCGATGTGCGGCGGGCTTTAGTTTAATTGAAGACACTAAATTGATGTGAATGTGAGTGTCATTGTTTTTTGTGACTATATGTGCGCTGTCCAGGAAGTAATATACATTATATACACTATCCTTATCTCCAAATAAATGATTTCCTCTAATGGGTGCGCCAATTAGTTGCTAGGTGTCTCATCCGCTTAGGACAAATTAAGGCCTCACTCAAATTGATGCTTCCTTTTTCCTGGTAGGGGAAAAAAAACCTGAACTCCTTGGCTCACAAACGCACACAAAACATTTAACACACACATTGTGCATTTTGGTATTTTGCATTCAGAGTGGAAAAACTGAGTGGTGGTTGTATAAATTAGCCCCACTGTTACATCACAAATACGACACAATTTTCGAGTGGCTTGCTTATAGAAAAAGCTGGATAGCAAAAATGTTACTTGTTTTTCAGCTTTCCATAATATGATTATTTCCATTTCAAACTCCTCCCTAAATAGTCGCCTCTGCTGAGCCCATTTGAACTCCTTCGCTAACCAAAACAGCAGCATCCATGCGGAGCATGAAATCTCTTAGATAATAGAAAGTGTAATGGCCTTAACGAGTTTTCTAGACATTACTAAAGATGATTTTGTGTTATGTGGATGAGGCGTCTGTTACATGACGTGACGTATGAATATGACGTAATCAGGCCACCATGTTGTCTGCGTCCATGTTTATTTTCAGGGGAGCTATGTGATTAGCTATTAGTTCACCCATTCTGCTACTGTTCTTGCTTATTTCATAATATAGTGTGAATATTAAAAAAAAATCTTCCATAATTGATGTGTTCTATGAAATGTTTATAATTGCCTAATAAGGCTGGGACGATTCACTTCTGTCATGATCCAAACCGAATCCCCTTTTTTTTTTTTTTTTTTTCTGTAGAGCTCAGTATTGTTCGTTCGGTAATTTTACCGATTTGACATGTCATCATCATTGCTCTCTCTCTTTTTTTTTATAATTTTTTTTTAAAACTTTTTTTTAAAACTTTTTTTATTTTGAATGTGTATGTGCATGTGCGTGTGTGTGCGTGCGTGTGAGTGTGTATTCATTAGTTTACCTAAAACCTATTAAAAAATCCCATACCGTTCACCTAAACCGAACACTTCAGAACCCAGCCAGAGCCGTGAGGCCGTCAGGAGACCCGACCAAAGAAAAGAAATCCAATCCGAATCTCGATACCTTGGTGGTGATCAGATACATATTGCGATACAATTTTTTAAAAAGTTGTATATTTAGCCATTGGGGAGGGGGTACTTAAATATAAAAGTTATTAACTTTAAAAATGGAATCATCCTACCAGCAAGGATTTTTCACTCAGTTTGTTTTTGAATTAAAAAAGTGATATTAGCATGCATTTTCAATTTCATCTGCAGCCATGCTTTATACATTGTTCTTTTAACTGCACCTTTGGCCGCAGGCCGTTTCGACCTCCGTTCCGTTCCTCCAAGCACAGAACGAACGCTGGCCCGGCCCGCGCACCTCGCGGATGTTGGTGGAGACGGTATATTCCCCCGCGCACAGCCTGGTGCCAAGTTGTGGCCCTAGGGCCTACTTTAAAACCTGAACTCCGTCGGTTCCCACACCGACGACCGCGTCTCTGACCTGATCAGACGAGACGACCTGCTGAATTTAAGCACATTGCTAAAAGGAGAGGAAAAGAAATGAACCACTACGGCGGCGAGTGAAGAGGGGAAGCGCCGTTCGTCTTTGGTCGTTCCCGGTCCAAAGCGAACATATTAGCTAATTGCTAGTAGGCTACATTCGTTGTTCATCTTTTTTTTTTTTTGTTGCCTCTTAACTGCGGTGGCGCAATGCTGCTCCCCCTCTGGGATTAGCAGATTAACATATAACTGTCTGCTTGTAACAGCCGCGCTGCACAGCAATTTATGGTATCAATTACGTATCGCGATACCACTTAATGGATCGATACTGCGGATCGTGTGAATATTGCCAAACGATATTTTGTCCCAGCCCTATTGCCTATAGATGCCACCAAATGGTAGCAAAGCACTACTTTTCTATTAGACATGGCTATGGCCTGTGTAAACACATCATTTCTTGGCACCAAGATGCCACAAGATGGCATCAAAGCAATCATTTTAGACTAGACATAATAGACAGGGCTGATTAATTGAGTTTTTTCAGTGAGTAACGGAGAATAGATTCCAAAAATACATCTGGACCTGTGTGAATACACGAGTGTAATGTTTAAAAATTTGTTCTAAAAAGTCACTTTTCCATACTATGTCCCGTTTAAATGCACCCGTCAACATGAGGTCATGATGGTGATGGCAAGCACCCTCGTGGTACACCACATGTAACTAATGCAGTGTCACTTTGTGTATTCGAGTGATTCATTTTTGAGCTGGGAGCAATTTTTTTCCACCTTCATTTAATAACTGACAAGTGACAGCAACTCGTCACAGTGCAAATCCGCCAGCACTGTGTCACATTGAAGCCCAGCGACGCCTCTGAGGCGCAGATGGAAATGTGACTCCTTTTTCGGGGTGTTTTCTTCACCTTTGCCGTCGTCCATTTTACCAATTGACACTTTAGCTGATTGCCAGCCTGCAGGTGTATGGAGTGACTTTGATGACTAGAAAGATGATGTTGACGGTGAATTGTTGCTGGACGGAAAGCAACCACCAATGTGGAGTGAAAAGGAGCTAGCTGCATGTCGTGTCTCGGTAGCGTGTGTAATGCTGATCTTTGCTGAACAGCAGCAAGATGGAGCTAATGGTGCAGGTAAGTGCTTCACTGCTGATTGTTCTCTTTGCTTTCATCCGCCCTCCCCTTTGTAGAGCTTGTGTTTCAGGGATTAGCCTGTCGGTTTCTGATGAGGCTCAAGTAGGATACGGATTTTTAACATCTTAACCGGTTTTGAAATGGGAGTCATCCCACACGTGAAAAGAAAAGGCCGCATCATCAGGGAAACCATGGGATTGTAAACCTAGTATAAAATGTGCTTCCGGTATTGTGTACAGTGTACAAAGGTTTAAATGCAGTGTTTTACATTGATATTATCCTTGTTTTAATCGGTATTTAGGCTCTGTCCACACGAAAGCCAATTTCAATGTATCCTCACAAGTTTCTTACCGTTTGAGCCGCTCGTCCAAACAATGACGCAGTTTCGGAGCTTGAAACCGATCACTTTTGAAACCGGGCTCCAGAGTGAAAAGATTTCAAAACGCGCTCCATACGCGTCCGTCTGGACACCATATGCAGGATACTCCTCCAGTGATGATGTCATGGTCGCAACTGGATGGCGATGCATTGTCGCAGATTGATGACATATGCGCCAATTCTCGCGCGAACCGTCAGTCTGTCAACAACAATGGCGGATAGCCGTGTCGTAGTCACTTCACCTGTGTTCGTCTTTTCCAATGTTGTTTTGATACATGCAAAGCCATGTTTGTTAGATTGCAATAAAGTTAGAAAAAAAGTGTTCGTCTTCTTCGCTGATTCTTCTTCTACGCTTTCCGTTAACTCCCTGTGGCTGCGCTACAACGCCACTGCAGACTTGGCATATACATGACAGCCGTTAAACGTCCTCAGCGTCTTCTTTTGGACACACGCAAGTCTTGAAATGCTTCTGTGTGTTTGATTTGTTTGAGGAACGAAGCCCGCTTTGCTTTTGTCTGGATGTGGCCTTAGTCATCTGGGTCTTTACTGCCAGAAACATGAACAGGCAGTTAAAACATTTGACCTACTTTCTGGACTTTTTTTTTTTTATTTTTCAGACAATATCTCATAATGGTACTATTGAAAAGGCTTATTTCATAGTGAAGGAGTTGGATTACGGTTTTTATAGTAATTGTGTCAAAATGTTGATAAAAGTTCACCCCCAACATTGTGTGCCCACCTAGCCAACCAGGGGGTCTGAAATGGTCATTTGGTTCTGTAGCCATATTTGGAGCCCTCCTATACACCCACCAAAGACCTAAGTGCCTTTAAACGCTCTAAATATAGTAGGGTTCCCAAATATGCAACCCAAGTCTGTATCTACTTTCAAACAAGACGCGGGCCTCCAAATACGGTCCAAAATTTAGCGTGCAATACCCGGTTCCCAACGGTGGGCGTGGCACCCACACTTTGAAGGGCTCAAACTTCGGATTCTTTCTTTTGGCATTATAAGGCACGAATGGAATAGAATGGAAAAAATCTGGCAAATTTGAAGAGGGATTACTGGGGAGGCTCTGGGGTTTATGAGACTTAACTTAACTTAAACTTGAACTACATGACATAACATGACGTGAGTGAATTCCATGATAAGAGACAATAACAACTCTGACTTCATTCTTTCCTATACAGTAATTGCTACGCTAACTGTATGAACGTTAATTCAGCTAGCTGACAGCTTGTTAAACATCAACGAAGCTTCATGTCATTAGTGTGCTTATTGAGAAGAAAATAAAAGTAATAGATGCTACAGAGTCGGGTTTGTGACCATTAAATGCTATGTGATAATTCAGTACAGACATGGAGTGCAAAGTAGCTAATGGGCAAACTGAGCAAAATTGTGTGACTTGACTTCTGACTTGCTTGGCCCAACTAAGGCTTGTCTTGATGGATTTTTGTAACTTGGGATTTCTTAAAAAATGGAAGATTTGAAGATTAATACTTGAGACTACTTTATGTAACTTACTTCCACCGCTGGTACACATAATAAATAATACCTCAAATGACAATGCATGCAAATTGTGGAGGGAAAATCGCTGACCTTACGCCACAGGATATTCAATTATAATCGTCGGGAGACAATCTCGCTTGGTATGTGGACTTCGCTTAAGCAGCAATTGGAAAGGTAACCTTTCGCACTAGTTTTGTCTGTGGCTGTTGATCGCAAATGAGGGGAAAATGCTCAAATTGGGGCCAATTGTCAGTTTGTGTGTATCCCGCTTTAAGCTGCTGTGACAGCTGAGCTGTTGATGTTGTAGCCATTTGGCTCACTTGAACTTAATGTACGAGATTCATGGCCTCGCTCCTGCTGACGATGACAGGGATGATTCCCACTCAGGGCTGAGGTGTGTCTTCTTTACGACCAGGTCGTTATTCAGCATCGCTCTCTCTGCCTCTCTCCCTCACTCTCGCTCACTCGCTCTTTTTGCATCCTCATCGCTCGTCCACTCTCTCTCCGTCTTGTTGTGACGCTCGCACTCAGCCGCTCCGGCAAAATGAACGCACGAAAGTTGTCCCGAGTGGAGAAAATATGGAAGGTGAGTGCTTGAATGTCTTTTGACTTGTTTTCAAATCTGTCTCTTCAGTCATACTTGCTTGCAATGGCGTTTTGAGTGAGCCATTCAAAGCAATGACAAGCTGTTTTCAATGCCTGAGGAGTTTTTTCATGTCATTGGTTCGCTTTTGAAGTAGTGATGAAATAATAAGCACTTGAGTTGACAGCTCACGTTTTGTAACAGATGTAAAATCACCGTCATTGTCCGTCGTTGAAACATCTCAAACATTGTAAAGAGCAACTGTGTGTGTGTGATCAAATATACATCATTAGAGTTTAGAGCAGCTGTTTCTCACTCAATTTGTTTGATTTGTAGCGGTGCGCGTGAATAAAAAGTGTGTTTTATGAACATTTTCTCCTCATTGCCTTACTTGATTGACTCTTGCGGTACGATGAGAAAAAACTGACCGACTGGGTCCGGAGAAAAAAATACCTTAATGCACTTTACTTTGAGACTGTGGTTAAGCAGTGTCTGCACTATAATGCACAGAGTGCCTCAGCATTCCCATCGTGCTTTGTTAGCTTTTTTAGACGGATGCATATTTAATAAGAGCCCACCACATCACACACTGATGGACCCAAACAAGCATTTTTAGGGCCCACCTTTTTCTTCTTGTTTTTAAATTCATATTTAAGTCATTCGTCGTGTCTTTTTAACAACTTTGTATACTAGTGAAACATGTTTGGTAAAATCACGGAAGCTTCATTTTGCCACATTGTAATTAAAAGTTGAGATTTTGCGGCGGCGCAGAAAAACACGTCACCAGCCAAAGCGTCTCTGCACATCTCCCATTATTTCCCTGGAAGCAACATGAGGACTCGGATTGTTGGCCTTTTGCTCATTTCCTGATTCAAAGCGCTCATTAAGTACAAGACAATACACTTCCTGCAATTCTATATCAGTTTCACACGCAGTATCCAATTAAACCAAAGTCAAACACATGCTGCTCTACATTTAATTTGTTGGTCACTATCTCCAACAGAAATAATGGAAATGGCATGAAAGGAGACGTTATGAGGCGGACAATCTAGCGCCCCAAATGTTGAGCAAGTAAACAGGGCGTGATTTAACTCGACAAACAAAACATAAATGACAAATGAAAAACAATGATGATTGATAGAAAAAATAAGGTAAGATTAGAAAACTAAAAGAGATGGATGAAGCCATGCAGAGGGCACGTCCGGCCTTGCAAGATGGTCGCCAGTTGCCCACATCACATGTATAGTCGACTGCAAGCTGCTTTGCATGTGCCGAACTCATGAGCTGACCCCAGCGAGTCAATTTTTGCTTTTGCAATATAACAGAAGTATCAATTAAATAAATAAAATATACATAACATTTTTTACAGGGATCAGAATTGGTGAGAATTTAACTATTCTGATTCAAACATTAATTCCTCTTATTGATCTGATTCCTTATCAATTCTCATTAGGTGAATGAAATAATGTGAATTAATGATATATTTTATGCCACTATCATTATATACACTATGTACTGTATCATTACATGATATAATGCAGAGGTAATGTAATAATGTTTCTACATAATGTGCAGATACAGCATTTTTTTCCATTACATTAAATTAATGGCAATTTTTTTCCTGACTTTTCCCCCACTTATTTAGAGAACACAAGCATAATAAAATAGACACAAAATAAAAATACAGTCCAACCCTCACTGGGAACGAATCCGACTTACTGCCGGCAATGCGGACCAAACTCTGACACCGGTCGTACAGGGACCAAACAGCCCGTATCAAGGGGCTCGGTACCCCGTACTCCCGAATCACCACCCACAGGACTCCCCAAGGGACACAGTCAAACGCCGTCTCCAAATCCACAAAGCACATGCGGACTGGTTGGGCGAATTCCCACGCATCCTCCAGGACCCTGCCGAGGGTGTAGAGCTGGTCCACTGTTCCACGGCCGGGACGAAAACCACACTGCTCCTCCTGAATCCGAGATTCAACTTCCTCTCCAGCACCCCTGCATAGACCTTAGCAGGGAGGCTGAGGAGTGTGATCCCTCAATAGTTGGAACACACTCTCCGGACCACCACCACCCCGGTCTGCCAATCCACAGGCACTGTCCCCGATACCCACGCGATGTTGTAGAGGCGTGTCAACCACGACAGCCCCACAACATCCAGAGCCTTTAGGAACTCTGGGCGGATTTCATCCACCCCCGGGGCCCTGACGCCGAGGAGCTTTCCAACAACCTCAGTGACTTCAAACCCCGAGATAGAAGAGCCTATCTAAGGGTCCCCAGACCCTGCTTCCTCCAAGGAAGACGTGTCGGTGGCAGGGAGGAGGTCTTTAAAGTATTCTCCCCACCGATTCACAATGTCCCGAGTTGAGGTCAGCAGTTCCACATCTCCACTTTACACAGTGTTAATGGTGCACTGCTTTCCTCTCCTGAGACGCCGGATGGTGGACCAGAGTTTCTTCGAACCCATCCGGAAGTCGTTTCCCGTAGCCTCACCAAACTCCTCCCATGTCCGATTTTTTGCCTCGGCGACCGCTGAAGCTGCATTCCGCTTGGCCAGCCAGTACCTGTCAGATGACTCCGGAGTCCCTCAGGCCAAAAAGGCCCAATAGGACTCCTTCAGTTTGACGGCGTCCCTTACCGGGTTCGAGGATTGCCGCCACAACAGGGTCCAACCACCTTACGTCCGCAGCTCTGATCGGCCGCCTCAACAATGGAGGCGCGGAACATAGTCCACTCGTTTTCACTCAGTTGATCAACTATTAAAATGCACATTTAGATCAAATTAAATCACCAGAAAGCCATGTCATAGTTTGTGGCATATTTGCATTTTAGATTATTATAAATTCTATTTTTAAGAAAGAAAGTTTTGGCTTACAATCAGCATGTAAGGGATTTTTCATCTGTGTATTTTAGCACATACTCATCCACATGTCGCCGTATCTGAAACATAAACATTCTTATCAGCAGAGGTTGAGTCGGAGGTAGCGGATTAGGCCGGAATGTAGATAGCGACCACACTATCTGACTTGTGCGCTGTCGGCGCTGCATCAGTCTCACAGGAGATGCGGATGCAGTTTTCTAAGCCCCCCGTCAGTCGTATGTCAAAGCCAATGCATATTTCATGCTTTGCTTCCTGCACGTGGACCCAGCTCAGAGATTAGTAACAGAAACTTTGTCATTCCAATGCATGAAATGGTGAGCCGTGAACACTAGCTTCTATGCTATTGATCAGAGACTTTTTATCCTGCACTCTACAATGATTAATGTACTGCACTTTTTTTTGGTTTAAAATGAATGCAATGCTAATTTATGTTAGCCGGCCGCCGTTTCCATGGTACATAAGCATTAAGCTTGCTATCTTGAAAGTATTTTGAATAAATATCAAAATCAACGGTTTGAAGCAAATAAACTTTGCCTCTCGTTGGGCCTTGACACTGAATCTTAGGATTCGACTGGACTCAATCATTTTCAATTGTTGGCTGAATCATAGCTATTATTGCTACGTTTTTATTGCCTGGGTTGAGCAGATTTGAATCCCAAGCCGAAATTTTTTATGTGTGCGAATTTGATAAAAAAATAAAATAAAAAACAAACAAACAATTATTTAGCAATAAATATGACTTTAAAACTCCTGAGAAAAAAGGGATATAGTTTCAGCATGTTGTTGTTTAAACTGCAAGGGTTAAAGCTGAGAAATCAGTTGCCGTTTATAATCCGAAGTTTACGGTACAATCAGGACCAAGCCCTGACATAAATAGTGTAAATCAGTGTTAATTATTGCTGCCCATGAAAAGTTAATAATTACCACAAGATGGCAGCAAAGCATGACATAAACCTCCGCAACTCAATTCAACATAGTTCCTTGGCACAATGATACCACAAAATGGTGCCCAAGAGCGCAATAGCAGTAAATAATTGGTGAATGGATTGAAAAAAATAAATAAATGCAACTAGGTGAATCCATACGTAGCCAATCGCAAATATTTGGGAGAAACCTGTAGTTCTGTTAGCTGTTATTTATTTATTTATTTATTTTTGGTTCGGTGGTTTCACATTGTTTTTAGTGGCTTGAAAATCAATTACATTTCACAACAATATACTGTATGCAGTATATTCCCTGTTGCAGCTTTCACTTTTTGCTTCAAGGGTTGTTCTATTACGTCCATATACGTCGTGTGTATGAAATGCTATCATGTGAGCAAGCAGCAGTAAGTACAATAAAGGCACTCTCGACGCGAAGGTCTCCGTCGGCCCTGGGAGTCCTTAGAGATGAGGAGCAGCTTGATGATGAAAACCTTTTCAGTCCCAGCTGAATGGAGCCGTGTTCATTCACATCCCTTCCACTCATTTTCTTTTAATCACGCCCTCCTGCCTTTCTGCTCCCCCGTGCTTTCAGGGGGATAGAATAGTCGTGAATTATTAATTATCCTATCCTTGAATGTAATTAATGATCACGTCCTGGTAATGTGATATATTGTACTGTTAATTCCGTGTTCAATACGCTCCCTCGCAGATTGCGAAATACATATTGAAATGTATTTTGTTCCATTTAAAGCACTCATAAAGAGCGTGCAAGGCTAACATACTGTAGACGGATCCGCAAATGGGTTGATGTGCGGTATGCTGACTAAGGCTAACTCTCCGTTTTTTTTAATGAGCAATTTTACTGCCTTGTCATTGATTTTATTTTCCTTCTGTGGGGCTATATCGTCTGACGCGTAGCCGACCCACCACACTCACGTTTGCATGGTTTTGAACGTGTGTGCCTTTGCAAATAAATGAGATAATCAAGGAAGACACTTTAATGGAACGATATAACAAGGGATATTCTCTTTGGATTTGTGACAAAGGTAAGAATGAATTACCAGAACAAACATCTGACAATTTTGGCAGTTGTTTGTGCAGGCTTGTAAATGGACTATCACTGAACAAATATATCACTTTCATCACTTTTAACCATCTCATGAGTACACAAATCCAAAGTAATGCTTTGCCTTTCTACAAGCGGGCCTTGTAAAAACTGGGAAAGTGCATGAGCCTGACTAAAATGATAGCACGTTACAACATTTGTCAACAAACTGTTGGAAATATCACAGTTATTCTGATACCAAATAATTCATCTCGGTGCTGCTTATCATATTACCACCTCAACATCATACATACATTCTCAATAAATTGAAGATAACATTATTTCCTGCTTCCCCTGTACTGTCTAAAAATGTAATCAATGCAATTTTAGGTACATGTGTTGAGAGTTTGTAATAATAATTATTGGGGATGTCCCGATCACACTTTTTTGGACTCATTGTCTCCCAGCCATTTTCACTTCACTCCCGGCTGTTTTACTGGATTTTGACCAATTTTGCAAGGCCCACAGAATATTGTGTTCTATTGCTATAAAAACATGGAACCTACCAAAATAAAGATTAGAATCTCTTCTTTCACCAGGAAAATAAAGTATATTTCTATGTTTCCGTTTTGCAGCAATTCGCATTAGAATATATGTTTCATCATTATTCCCAAATCTATTTAGCACTGTGAGTAAATTAGCTTTTTTTCAACATGGCCCTAGTTGATCTTGTTTGCTCTGCTGCCACCTGCTGGCCATTTGTGTAATAACTATCACTTTTTCAACCATTCTTTGCAGTTGAGAGGCTGCATCAAAGCCTTCTGTATGCTCTAGCATTAAAAAAACCCACAAAAAAACATTTAAATACATCTTTGGGACACCTAAGACTAGGGATGTCCTGATCACACTTTTTTGGACCCGAGTCTGAGTCCGAGTCACCTCATTTTGAGATTGGCTGATTCCGAGTCCCGATCCGATACCTCAGCATTTGTTTAAGGAAGGGAAAAAAAAGTTTTTAGTTTTTTAGCCCCAACGCCTTTTATATGATGAGTGGACAGTGGTTAAACTAAGTAAAACATTTAAACCCCCTTTTATTGGCACATCTAAGAGTTACTCGAAGGGCTATTATTGACCAGTATATTAATTTATAGCAAGAGCTTTATTTTTGAGAACCTACTGTAGCCGCTTTAAAAAAATGCTACTTAACACAAATTGATGGGCTAACCTAATGTTGTTTTACTTAAAGAAGAAAAAAAATACAGTATATATGTGCGTGAAGCAAGCCAACTTGACAATAAACAAAAGGCTGCATTTGAAGAGCAAGTTAGCAAAACATGTATTTAATCTGACCAGAGTAAGACTTTGGGTCTGGACTCGCACCAGGCTAGACTGCCGGCTCGGGCGAGATTTGCAGTATGCAGACAAGAATCTAATGCCCTGCATTGTGAACGTAGCCCAAGTCCACAATGCTCCTTTAATAATATAATTTGAACGTTCTGAACATGTTAAAGTTAGAATGGTTTGAATCATTGCAGAAATGCACAAAGAGAAGGGAATAATGTAGAACATGTCATAATATGGGAATTTTCTTGATGAAAAATGCGGAAATATTAATTTATCGAAATATTTAGCATTTTGAAAATTGTTACCAAGGTGAATCAAATGAGCTGAACATTTGGAATGTGAATGGTGTGAATCTGTTTTGTTGAATATGTCATTGGGAATGAATGCCGGGCGGCACGGTGGCTGACTGGTTAGCACGTCCGCCTCCCAGTGCAGAGGACGTGAGATCGAGTCTGGGCTTTCTGGGTGGAGTTTGCATGTTCTCCCCGTGCTCGCGTGGGTTTCCTCCCACATTCCAAAAACATGCATGGCAGGTTAATTTAACAACCCAAATTGTGTGTGATTGTGAGTGTGGATGGTTGTTGGTCTCTGTGTGCCCTGCGATTGGCTGGCAACCAGTTCAGGGTGTACCCCGCCTGCTGCCCGAAGCCAGCTGGGATAGGCTGCAGCGACCCTTGTGAGGAGAAGCCATTAAGAAAATGGATGCATGGATGGAATGAATGCCAATTTGTTTGTGAGAAATTTGAAGTTGGGTATTTTGAAAATGTTGTGAATGGGAATAGGTAAAAAAATGTTTTGAATATGTTCAAGTTGGAATGGTTTGACTCAGTCAAGAAATGTTGAGTCTCGGAGGGAATATTGTAAAATATGTCAAAACATGTCAATTTTGTTAGTGAGAAATGTGGGAAATGAAAATATTTGGATTTTTTTTGTGGTACTTTTAATGGTGATTTTTTTTTTTTGTTATCTGAGAATTTGGAGAATTTTCCAAGATGAATTAAATGAGCTCATTATTTTGAATTCCCAAAAGAGAACGGCATGAATCTGTCATGTTGAATATACTATTAGGAATGAATGGGGTGAGAAAAAAATAGCGACAATATAGTACCCAGGATGAAAAATGTCCTAAGCATTTACACAATTATGCGTATTTCACGATTTAGCTGGTTTTAACCCCCCCCCCCCCCCCCCCACACACACACACAGCTGCTTTTCCATAAGTCTTTTGGCGCCCCCCTGGGGAGTTGTGCCTCACACTTAAAGTGCTGATACACTCTCCTCCTCATGCACCTGAATGGTGTTTTTAACATTCATGCATTATTTACCACCAAACTAAGCATGCACTTGTAGTGAAATTGGGTGGAGATGTTTTTATTTTCTTTTTTTCTTTATCTCGATCCAACCAGCTAATATGGTTGGTTCTTCTTTGCGTGGCGTCTCAGTCAGACGTCATTTTGGAGTTACAGGACAGCATCTTGGAATATCGTATTAAGAGGCAGTCCAGCATTATGCGTAAGAAGCTCGAGAGTCAATCAAAGGTGAAGCCGCCAGAATAGTTAATGAATAATGGAAGTGGGAAATGGGGGGGGACATCAGCAATTGCGCGCACATCAGATGGGCTGTTTAAAAAAAATAATAAAAATGAAAATCAGCAATGTCCAAGGACGTATGGAAGATGGATTCAACATAACAAGTATGCTTCAGTAAAGTTGTTAAAAATTGACTGCAGACTAAAAAAGAAAAACACACAAGCTGCTGCACATTTGTAAAAGAAAAAAACATTCTATGTCAATATTTTTTGTTGTCAGTTTTGTCGTGACTCGGACATTGTTCAGGATAATCCTTTAGCTGTGATTTTCAAAGTTTATTACAAGTAACACAGGTGGTAGGTGGGCTCCCTCTAATGGTACGTGAAGAAATCATTGAATTAAATCGACTTTTTTTTTTATTCAGTACAGTACATTTGTTAAGTGCAGTTCAGTTGTATTTAACTTTAAAGTACAATACATTTGTTATTAATCATTTAGAATAGTTTGTTTTCAAATATCTATCCAGGTACAATTTGTATTAAGTATGTACGATAACTGTTCTTTTCCAACGATAACGATAAATGTGTGCTTCTCCAAACCAATACTGATAACTGATAACATTAAAAAAAATATATATAAACCACAAATCAGGGCTGGACAATAAATCAAATTAATTCGATTAATTTGGCATTTTAAAAATGGACGATTTGAAATATATTTTGGCAACAGAGACTCTCCACCCCTCGCTTTTTAGCCACAAAATTAGAGCTGGGCAATTAATCAATTTCATTTGATTAACTCATTCAGGTCCGGCCATTTTTTACTGAAACAATCCCCTTCACTCCCGGCTGTTTTACTCGATTTTGACTGATCTTGTAACGCCCACAGAATATTGTTCTATTGCTATAAAAACATGGAACCTATTAAAAGAAAGGTTAGAATATTTTCTTTCATCAAGAAAAAAAAAATATTTCTATCTGTTTCTGTTTTGCAGCAATTAGCATTATAATATAGCTAAGTTGTATCATTATTTACAAATCTATTTAGAACTGTGAGTAAATGAGCTTTTTTTCAACATGGTCCTGGTTGAGCTTGTTTGCTCTGCTGCCAACTGCTGGCCGTTTGTGTAATAACTACCATTTCTTCAACCGTTCTTTGCAGTTGAGAGGCTGCATCAAAGCCCTATGTATGCTCTAGCATGTAAAAACAACAACAACGTACACATACGTCTTTGGGACACCTAAAACATTTAAAATTGAACGTATTTATACGTTTTGGGAGCAAATGAGTCAATTTGTCATTTTAAAAATGGACGATTTGAAACATACTTTGGCAACAGAGACTCTCGCCTTTTAGCCATAGGCACATAAAGGTAAAATGATATAGTTAAATGATTGTAAAGCAAATTTTGTATATTCTGTATACTGTATTGATATGGCTTGGCAGCAATTGGCTTCAGCCAGCTTCCAACCAGGAAAGAGCTTTTGTGCAATTCTAAGACAGAAATTCTCCTTTTATTTATTTGTGAACATCTGTATAATAATACAGCAAATGTCATGTTAGTTTTTTTATAGCAAAATATCAGTTATTGCTTTGGCTTGAGCATAAGAACAGCAAATAGGACGTTTCTTTTCAGTGAATAAGGGAAGATAGGTTGAGGTGCCACCCCAAAAAATCAATCACCGAACGGTAAATATGTGGAGGTTCACTGTAGTTCATCATGCTGTATTTAAGGAAAGCGTGGCTCAAAAATAGAAGTCTGCCATAATGCTGTTGAATCAAGCCAATTGACTGGCTTTGACAGCAAAACATTGATGAGGGTCAAAAAGTCCTAAAAATGTTGCCTTGATCACTTTCAACCAAACGGAGACACATTTGGACTTTTAAGTATGTGATGTCTCCTTAACCTTTTGTACGCCGTGATTTAGAGCGGCAGTTCCTCAGACCCGTGTTGCCCCCCCCCCCCCCCCCATGGTGCAGCTGCAGGTGCAGCAATGACAGCAGACCACAGGGACGAAAGTGATTGAGCAGCTGCCTGACGCAAACGGCTGCTTACAAAATCAGCAGGTCGCTGATTGATGAGGAAAGTCTTGGTGAGTGCGCCTGGGAGGGCGTCGGGAAATAAGATCAGAAAATGTGGTGGGCGGCCTCACACGAGAACACTGCAGAATTGTGAGAGCATATGCGTTCATAATAAAAGATGGCAGACAACGACTTCCTGTCGAGCCTGATAGGGTCTAACTGATAACGATCCGTGCTCTGGTCTCCGTCTGATCCTCTCGTCTGCGTTGTTCATTTTTCCCCATTAGCCTTTCTTGAGGGTGCAGCTGCGTCCTTTGCATGGCAGGAAGGACTGAAGTGTGTCAATCCATGAGTGAGCACTAGGGGGAGCGAGCATGCAGCGTGTCTGCATTGCTTGTGTTGGCGTCGCTCTCTTTTTTTTTTTGCTCTTATCTGTCTCAGCATCTTGAAGTGTCCTTGTTTTATTAGCGCACTTCATCATACTGAAAGCTGTTTCTGTTTTTGTTACTTTGAATACCGGGCAGCATGGCGGACAAGTTAAGGCTGTGGGTTCAAATCCATTGTGTTCTCTCCTCATGCTTGCATGCTGAGTTCATTGAAGCTCAAAATTGTCCCGAGATGTGAATGTGATTGTAAATGCTTTTTTTTGCCCAAAATCAGCTGGGAAAGGCTCCGGCTCCTACTAATTAACACAAAACGACAGAAAATTGATGTAGGATTTGATTTTTCGTTCGCCATCATCAGTCATTTTTACTTGTAGCGCCATCACACACTGCTAATGTTTTGTTAAATTGTCTGGTTGCCGCGGTAACAGCACTGCTTGATGCATTTTCGGCTGCTTGTGAACAAGTGACATGAGTAATTGAAATGAAATTGATGAGAAAAGACTCGCGGGTGTGAGGATTACGCTATAATCCTCTTGTAAAATGTTTCTACAGGTCCTTGCTGCTGTCTTGCAATTAAAACTAGTCCAATGTGACATCCAATGCGCTCCATCCCTCAAAATGTTCCCTTTTATTCAGACTTTGCTACTAATAGTGTTGTCACTTTTGAATATTTTTAGAATTGATTAATCTATCTATTAGTTTGATTCATTTAAATTTTGCATGAAAGTGTATTACAAAAGCTCCCCCCCCCCCCCCCCGATTACTGTTAACCAGTGATTGGTGTTTATTTCGTACTTCATATTCATATACTGATTAAAAAAAAAAAAAAAGTTGGATTGATGTACTATGTTACCAGGCATTGTTTTCCAAAGTAAAAACAGATGTTTGTAAATATCTTATTTTGATTAAACATAGAAGATAATCAGTCTTCTTTCATGAAAGACTACAGAAATCAGTAAACAATTAATGTTGATATGCTGAAATCAGAGGATTTAAACCATTAAAAAAAAAAAAAAAGGGTTAGGGTTACTCGATTATTAAAATAGTTGTGGATTAATTTGATAATTGATTACTAGTGCTGTCAGACAATTAAAAAAAATCGAATTAATTACAGGATTTTTTATTAATTAATCAAATTCATCTATTTTAATCTCATATCTGCTAAAGGTCCCCAAATAAATAATTAGAATTCTAAGAAATTATAAAATTGTAGCGCATGACTAATCAACTGAATCCACTAAGAAGAGAAGATTTGAAATCTACATTTATTTTGTTGCAGTGTGCTTCATAAATGAAAATCAAAAGAAAAAGTTTAAGCACATCAACAATTAGGCCAGGCATAATTTTAAAATATAATCTAAACTTATATTTTGTTTAAAAATATATATAGATATAGATATATATATATGTTTTTCAAATAAACTTCCACTAGCTGAGGTTCGGTGTATGGATGACATGAGATGAACTATTGGCATAAATAACACTAATCGCATTATAAATAGAAAATAGTTCTAATCCATCATCAGTATTGCACAATATAAATCAGTTTGACATGTCAATTCTTTTATCAAAAAAACTATAATGCTAAAGTTCTGCATAATAAGCGATAGCAGCATTAAACAAATTGAATCTATAAGAGCAACGCATTCTAAGAAATAAGATGCATCAGTTCAATTCCATTCAAATGCCAAAAACAACAACTTCAGTGAGTAAAGTGCTGTCGGTGTTAATTGTATTTCAAACAATCAAAGCTGGCTAAAACGCCATGTAATGCATAAAATAATTATTAACAGTAAATCATCAATATCATCAATCACTTCAGTGATTGGGAAACATGCCAAAGCAAATGCAACCGGACCAAAGGATGGCTAATGCTAAAAACATGACTCACCAACTCGACTTTTCTACTAAATGCGACGGTCAATCGACGCAGTCGGGCACTGGCAGTTGGCTCTACAAGTTAACAAGTATTCATTTAAGTTTTCAGAAACTTTATCAAAACCCACCTCGACCAGCAACAAACATTTCCCTTGCGTGTCCTGGCTACTTCCATACTCTTATTGGTCACATGACCGTATGACCAAACGGGGCAATATGCCAAACGATCATTAGGGAGACAAGAGCGTACACTCGCGCAACAGGTTGGGTTTGGTACCCACGCTACACAATAAATTGCGTTATTTTTTTCAAGGCATTAATTTGTGTGTAATTAATTCATCTAGATTAACGTGTTAAACTGACAGCTTTATTGATTACTTGTTGATTAATCGATTCATCTTGACAGCTCTACAACTAAATTATTACTTCTTTGCTTCAGTTCTTGTTGCTTCTCCGTCAACATTTAGCAATGCTTTTGATTGGTGCTATCACTATTGAATGTTTTTAAAATCAATTATCCTATTGATTACTCCATCAAATAATCAAGTAATTTGTCCTCATTTATTTTGTAAAATGCCTTTTACATTAAATAAATTAAAAAAAAACTATTCAAAATGTCTAATGTAGCCATTTAGGATTTAGTGTCTTCCTTTTTTTTTTTTAAACACTTTTTCCTATCAAATAAAATAATCAATTCAAAATGTTTAATATAGTCGTTTAGGATTTAAGAACACAACTTTTAAGTGCAATATGAGGCAGAAACGTTCTTATTTTATACATGGTCCAAGTGTAAAATAGCAAGGTATTAATAGCTTAATGATGTGTTCCTATAATCTAAACAGCTAAATTTGACATTTTGAGTTGAATGTTTTTCCTTTTTAATGGGCAAACGTGTTTTATAAAATAAACGAAGACAAAGTTCTATTTATCTTTTTTTATTAAAATAAAGAAAATACCTCAATTTGCAATTTAAGGCACATTCCTTTCCTTTAAACATAGAGAGCGAATTACAAAGTAGCCTTGGTCCAGAATATTGAAAAAGGATTCAAGTAAGCCAGGTGTCAAACTCATTTACAGCTAGCAGCCAGACACTTGTTGCTCATGCTAACAGCTAGCCGCTAGCCACTAGCCACTTAGCAACCTAAATTAGCGATTGAACACGAGTTCAGGATAGCGTTGTTGATGTTGGTCGCAACTACAATGTCAATCAAAGAAACGTCTAAAAGGGAAGTCGAGCTATCCATCACGCCATGACGTGGGCCAACTTAAAAATGAAAGTGTACTAAGGCTATTTGCTTGCCGTCAATGTATTACTATATTTGGCAAACTTTATTTTGAAGTTAGGCTTAGCGTGTTACGTTGAGTATGTTTCAGCTTCCTTGGCATGTCAGAATGATATAGACTGTGAATGCGCTCTTTTCTTTTTTCCTCCAACTAATCCATGGATCATCTTCAGCGTGTTATCATCTGGCAACATGCCTTTTTAAAAAAAAATTAAATTAAATGAAATATTCATGACTATTGCAATGACTTTGTAATTAATTATAGAGTTGATTCTGCACTTACGCTTTTGCAAATGGCCGAGATTGAAAGAATAATTTCCCAGTCTTGGACGTGTTAAAAAAAAAAAAAAAAAAAAAAAAAAGCAAATAATGCCCTTTCTGAGAGCACTAATGGCACTAACGGGCATTGGTGTAACGAGGGAATCATTTCCGTCCTCTGTCCTCTACAATATTGTTCAGCTGCTTCGCTCCCAGCAGATGATTGGTTTGAAAAGCTAGCGGCTGTGCATGACTTCTGAGGAAATACACTCTGGCTTATATTCCTGTGTGTGCGCGTGTGTTCGCACGC
The DNA here is from genome assembly GCF_051991255.1 of Vanacampus margaritifer. NCBI lineage: Eukaryota > Metazoa > Chordata > Actinopteri > Syngnathiformes > Syngnathidae > Vanacampus > Vanacampus margaritifer. Next base: position 43,176,774 of record NC_135433.1, on the reverse strand, counting down.
GCTCACACAGTGCAAATAGACAGACAAGCTGTGCTAACAAGAACGTGGCTTGTGTGTGTGTGTGTGCACAGAGTGATGTGACACACACACGGAACAGATCGAGCTGGGCTGCTAACAATGTTTTGTTAGGAGCTGCAACTATTTCTGCTGTATGTGGGAGGACACTCACTAACTGTGTCTCTCAAGAGCCGGGCCGGCAGCAGCGGCAAACCGCAGCAGGAGCAGCAGCAGCCCTCTTTTGTTTTACAAGCACACACACAACACAGCTGCACACACAGCACAGCCAATATCGTTCTTTTTGCTACTGATAATATGCAAATGTTTCCTCTCCTGCTCACCACGCTGCATTTTCCTGTCAGCCGGGAATCAGGCTTTTCAATTTGCCGAGAAAGGACGAGATCTCTCCTTAAAAAAAAAAAAGGACCTTGGTGCTACCTGGAAGGATTTTGTTTTTGTTGCATTGATTCTCATCTCCATTTGCTCGGTAATGGACCGAGCGTGCGCGGTGATTTGATGCACGCCCGACAGCTCGCTTAGATCGTCAGATGGAGTCTGTAGATTGGAACGGACGTGTGACAAATTCATGGGGAAATAAATAGATAGTCGTGACACGAGGATTGGGAATGGAAAGTTAGGATATGATCATATCTGAATATTTTCCAACGATAGCGATCACGCTTCAGAACATAAAAGAACAACTAATTGACCTTTCGCTGAGCCGGCCCCCCATAGCAACGGTTGCCAGGTTAGACGAACGTTCAAATGATGCTTACATTGTCTGCACTACAGTCAGAGGTGGCAAAAAGACTCACACTGTACTACGCACCCAAAAAAATCTCACTCACAAAAAACAGCACAAAACACACACACAAAAACTCCCACTCCCAAAAACATTACACAAAACACACAAAAAACGTTGTCACAAGCACCAACAAATATCTCACACAAAATTAAAAAAAAAAACACACCTCCACTCATGCAATACTTCCACTCTCATTGCCTTACACCTTACACAAATTTTTCACTCCAAAAAACTCACACTCACTCATGAAAAATGTTTTCTCTCACACCAAGAAACATCCGTCACAAAAAACTCACCAGAAAAATTCTCAAACTCACACAAAATAACAAAAAAAAACTCAGTCACGCACAAAAAAATCCCACACACTAAAAGCCACTCACTCATACCAACAAACCTCTCAGTCAAAACAAAACTCTGTCACACCAAAAAAACTCTCACCCACATCAAACAACTCTTATCTCACAAAAACTATTAAACCCATTAAGTCTCACTCACAAAAACTTCTCTCACACACACCCCCAAAAAGTTCTCACCCACTAAACTTCTCAATCATACAAAAAACAATCATTCACAGTAACTTCTCTGTCACAAAAACTGTCACACTAAAAAACTCACACACACCAAATAGAAATTCTCACATAAAAACTCACATGGTCAATTTTTTTATATAATCAACAACAAACTTCTTACTCGCATAAAAAATCTCTCACAAAACTCTCACACTTATCAAAACATTCTTACTTGCATAAAAAAACTTCTCAGTCACAAAAACTTTCACACTCACTAAAAACTTTTCGACCACATAAAAAAAATTCACTCACACAAGAACTTGCACGCCAACAAACCTCTCAGTCAAATCTAAAAGCCTCTCATACTACTCCAAAAACTCTCACACTCACCAGAATACTCTCACTTAAAAACAAACTCTCACTTGCATAAAAAGACTGTCACTTGCAACAAAAAACATCATGCAACCAACAAAAAAAACTCTCACTCACCAAAAACTACCCTCATTAACCAGTAAAACACACATAAAAAGCACACTCAGCAACAACGAAATCTGTCACACACTCCAAAAAACTCACAATGAAAAACTCTCACTCTCACAAAAGACTCACGCTGCAAAATTTTTATAATCATCAACAAACCTTCAACCCCAGTCACATCAAAAATCTGATAACACTTACTCTCATCCACACCAAAATACTCTCACTTGGAACAACAATACAAAACAAAAAACTCTTACTTACTCAAAATCGCTGCACCAAAAAAATCCCCTCACTCATTAAAGAACAAAACAAAAAAAAACTCACTGGCACCAAAAAACATTATACCAATCAAAATGCCTTTCTCTCATCATGTATTTCTCACATAAACCAACTCTTTACACACACCAACAAATGGCACACTGTCTCTAAAAAATATACAATATATATCAGTCACACCAAATGGCTCTCTCTCATACAGCCAAAGAACACAACAAAAACTCGCACAGAAAAATTTTCATAAAAACAACGAACCTCTGATTCACATTAACATCTCTCATTTACAAAAGCTCACATGCACTCTCACCAAAAAAAAGACCTCACACCAAAAACCATACCAACCAAAAAACTATATATATATATATATATATATATATATATATATATACAAAAAACCTCTTATACATAACAAAAACATTACAACTCTCACAAAAATATCATTCGTTCCCAAAAACTTCTTACACTCACATAGGTATATGAGAGGTACAGTAAATGTTATTTTTGGTATGCATCTCATTATAATGCCTTGACCAGGAGCCTGTTTTTGAATAATTTGTGAGGTAAAATTAAATGCGTTCATTTCAAGAATAGTAATCACAAGTTGCGGCTAATGATATGAGGTTCCGTGTGGGCCAAAAATAACATTAACCTCTCATATTCAACCGAAAAAAAGTTTCACACTCACTTTAAAAAACCTCACACACTCATACAAGTGTGCATCTCATATAATGATGCTCTTTGTTTTTTTTGCATGTTATTCCTGTGTAAAAATTGAGTCAACATTAATCACTTCGTGTGTGCTGTCTATTTCATCTCCTCTGACATTTGCTCCTTAATCCATGAGCATGGTCTCACATATATGAAAAGCAGAAGTGTGTGCGCGCGTGCGTGTGTGTGTGTGTGTGTGTGTGTGTGTGTGTGTGTGTGTACTAGTACATACTACATTGTGAGGACCAAAATACATCTTTAACCAACAGATTGAGGACATTTTTGTGAAATTAGGACATTTGGCTGGTCCTCACAACTCAAGACCTCTTTTTTAGGGTCAAGACTTGGTTTTAGAGTTAAGATTTGAATTGGGTTATGGTTGAGGTTAGGGTAAGGAATAGGGGTAGGCAATCATTTTTGATGATTGGGTTAAGGGAAGGGGCTAGGAAATGCATTATGTCTATGGATGTCCTCACAATTATGTGAGTACAAGTGTGTGTGTGTGTGTGTGTGTGTGGTTTTCATTTTTGTTACATAGTGGGGGCCAACATTTTGGGATTTCACAGAGTTATGGGGCCCACACGTCATTGGGGGGCCATTTTGCTGTGCCCCACAAGTTTAGACCTCTTTTTGAGGGTCAAGACTTGGTTTTAAAATTTAGGTTTGAATTGGGTTATGGTTGAGGTTAGGGTAAGGTATAGGGGTAGGCAATCATTTTTGATGGTTGGGGTTAGGGAAAGGGGCTAAGAAATGCATGATGTCAATGTGATGGCCCAAAGATAGTAAAACAAATGTGTGTGTGTGTGGTCTTGTTTTCATTACATAGTGGGGCCAACATTTCTGGATTTCACAGAGTTGTGGGGCCCACCCGTCCATGTGGGGCCATTTTGCTGTGCCCCACAAGTTTAGACCTCTTTTTGAGGGTCAAGACTTGGTTTTAAAATTTAGGTTTGAATTGGGTTATGGTTGAGGTTAGGGTAAGGTATAGGGGTAGGCAATCATTTTTGATGGTTTGGATTAAGGGAAGGGGCTAAGAAAGGGTTAGTGTGCGTGTGTGTGTGTGTGTACTTGTACATACTACATTGTGAGGACCAAAATATGTCTTTAACCAACAGATTGGGGACATTTTTGTGAAGTGAGGACATTTTGGCCGGTCCTCACAACTCAAGACCTCTTTTTGAGGGTCAAGACTTGGTTTTAAAGTTTAGGTTTGAATTGGGTTATGGTTGAGGTTAGGGTAAGGTATAGGGGGAGGCAATCATTTTTGATGGTTAAGGGAAGGGGCTAGGAAATGCATGATGTCAATGTGATGGCCCCACAAAGATAGTAAAACAAACTTGTGTGTGTGGTCAGAAGAGCCCATTGTGCTGCACAGGTAAAGCGAACCTCCCACTTGGCAGCACGTCAGCTGCTGTCTGCGCCCACGGTCGTCATTATTGTAGCAAATCACCAGATATCCTTGAACGCTCCTGCTCGCTCGCTCGCTCTCCTCCTCCTCCTCCTCGCTCTGCCTGCCTCTCTGGCTCTCCCTCCGTATCTCTGTAGTCTTCATTACTCTGCACCTGTCACCAGCGGACGGAAGCCGCACGCTCATCCCATCTTCCTCTCCTCCTTTCTAATTTACGCCCATGACTTCTGCCAAAGACGGCAGCGGGCCGGCCAAAGGCGCGCCGCAGCCGGACCAGGTAGGACCTCGTCCGCTTCTCCTCTCCGTCTCTTCCAATCACATCAGTTTGTTTTCACATCATTTGACACGATTGTCAGAGCACTTGCGCTCGGAGTTGGCTGGCGTGTGAAAGATGCGCAGCGTGGAACAACTGGGGCACAACTTGAAATTAAATATTTGATGAAGTTGTTGTAACCTCACTCTCGAGCCCAGCCTTGGATTTCAGGGAGCTCGTCAGATTTTGGAGGAGCGCTGACGTAAAACGAGAGTGGAGGCTAACAGAGTGGGTGTTAAATGATGTGAGTGTCGATGGTAGCGTGGATGAGGCCGGAGGGAACGCAAGGGGGCTCGTTGTAATGGCGTGTAGACACACACACTTTTTCCACAAGTAGGATAGTGGCTTGGAGAATGTTGTTGCGTGGCTATGAAGAGCTTGACTGCAATCAAATTCAAATTGTGTTTTGCCAACAGCTGGGTTGTTAATGTTGTCGCACAGCAGGTGTTTCATTGTTAAGTGGTTGGGACATTTTCAAGGTCTGTAAGCAAGAGAAGCTAACAAAACACATTGAGATTCAGTGGGGGTATACAGTGAAGGCAACCTTGTTTAAATCCTACATTTTGTAGAAGTAAAAATGAGCCAAAAGCAAATTTTTTAATATGAAAGTAGGAATTGGATATATCATCAACCAGTGGTAACATATAGAAGGATAACATGCTTTTTTTTTATTCTGTTGGAAATAAATCCAATAAAAGTAATTCAAGACAGACATGCAAGGTGAGTCACTTTATCAGAGAAATATTTTGACCCCCGGCATAAAAGCAAATGAAAAAACGACATACCTATTGCAACATTGACACTGACTATAGTTGTTCTAAAAGTGGGAGCCGCACACTTTCAAACATCTTTTAATGCCAGCCGCCGGCATGTTTGAAGCAGAATTGCTCCTCACAGTTGTAGGTGAAAAAAAGTCCACTGGTGCCAATTTTCTTTGCAAATAAATATCACAGCGTAAAACTGTAATTGCCGACCCACTGCGCCTCTTTCATCAGATGAATGAAATGTTTTTGTTCAGTCTCTCTCTATAAATGTGATACCTCCCTGGAAGTCGCTTTGGTATGTTCTAACTTACTGAATCCAAACTTCAAGTGCAATATGACGTTTCACCTCAAGGGGCGCTAAACTTCAGCCTCTGAAACGTGTCAAAGAAAGTGAACTAGAGAAATTGGGAGAACATGTTCCAAAGGATAATTTTAGGATGCTTTTTCCATTTGCTTCTTTTACTGCATACAATTTCAACATTAGTTCTTGTCAGTAGCATAATATATCTATTTTTTTTTTTAACCCTTGAACTTTTGTGGCCCACGGGCTGAACTTTGCCCACCGCTGTGTTACAAATATGTGTCCCAATACTCATGCTTACCATTCATCACTAAACATGTGCACAAAGATTAAATAACACACTGTATGTACATGTCCCCGGTTCAGGGTGTACCCCGCCTACTGCCCGGAGCCAGATGGGATAGGCTCCAGCGACCCTTGTGAGAACTAAGCGGTTAAGAAAATGGATGGATGGTAGAAGATTTGTTTGGGAAGTGTAACTCACATTACGGTTGCGGGCTAGCTAGCAAGAAGCTACAGCGCGTAGTATGCCGCTGGACTCTCAGGTCAAACCTTCGCTCCGAGTAAGTTCCAGTGAATAACGGTCGCTATTTTCTCCTCCCTTCCGTGAAGCTTTTTCAAACTGCCCGCGTGTGGCGGACACGACTAGTTAGTTCGTTTGTTCCCACCTCCCCGACATGTAGCAACGGTCCCACTCGCGCGGACATGCATGCGCTCTCTCACCCGCTTTCGCACTCTCTCTCATCGTAGAAATTGTAATCCCTCGAAGTAATCCCCATTTTTAATAAATGTACCTGTAATCTGATTACATTTTTTTCCCTGTAGCTGTAATGGAATACAGTTACATATTTTTGTAATCTGATTACGTAACGGCAGTACATGTATTCCGTTACTCCCCAAGCCTGTGTGTAGCTACTGTACCAGAAAAGTTGGCGAGGATGTGTGTTGTCAGACTTTCAAATGGAGGTTCTCCGATTCGTGAAAAGCGCTGATGTCCGTCTTCGTTTGTCGGTCAGAGTGACCTGCATCAACTCACCTTCATTTCTTTATACCGCCAACAGCTTGTTGCACTGTTTGCAACTCAGGGAATGAATGAATTACAATTGCTACAGCTTCAACGCTGACTTTGCTAACATCAACTAGCGATACAGGGCTTGCTCTTAAAGGATGCAGCGATATCATCACCACGAGCGCGGGAAGCACAGCTGAGAGGCACGGCTGAGATTTGAACACTCCTGCTTTGAATGCATCAGCGCTCCTTTCTTTAATCCCAAATATAAGCCAATAAATAGACAAGAAAAGGGCAGATGTCTTCATTAGTGTAGTTGTTACGGGCACAGGGGAGGACGCTTCTCCGCTTTCCTTCTCTGATACGTGATCACTCGCTGAGCTTGTTTCGAGCTGCAAAAAGAAGGCACGTGCTTGATTGTGGATGCTTTGAAGGCAACCTGGAGCGAGAGAACATTGCAATTGTCGCTCTCGACTTGAGAGTCTGCCTATGGCTGCAATCACACTGCAGGTCCAAGCGCCCCAATTTATAGATTCGGATTTTTGAAAAATCCATTTCTGCGTACATTTCAAGTGGCACAAATCCTATATGACTGTGTTTGCAGTCATCATCCATCTACTTACTATAGCACTTTTCCTCCTTCGGGTCACAAATGACGATTTGAGTGGGCATGGAAAAATGATCTGCGAATTATAATTCTCGGACTCAGATTGCAACAAATCTTGAATATCATCACTTGCTTTATTGCGACATTCTAAAAAGAGCTGCAGCTGCTGCGATGCTGCATTTACTCAAAATATACAAAATATCGAATTACTTTTAGCCTGTGTTTATAGGTGATGTCATTTTGCCTTAATGTGCGTAGCTTCTATGCAGTTAAGTTCTGTGGAAGGACACCTCTTAGAGCTAACTTGCTAACTGCTAGCTATAAAGCACGGTGTCCAAACTATGGCCAGGGGGCCATTTGTGGCCCGTGATCCATTTTTCAGCGACTTGTGTCATATTCTGAAAATTACATTTGACATGGACCACCAAGCTAGTAAAAAAAATATTAAGAATAATTTTAAAAGTGGAGGTGGACAGAATGAGAACGGTGTCAAAAAAACTACATGCCACTACTAATAATAAATGGTTCCATATTGTAGAGCTTTTCTAAATTTGCAAATAAGCTATTTATGTCTAAAACAGTAACATTACTCTTCAACACACCGTGGTGAGTAAAGATAATTTAAAGAAGCAAAAATAGTTTCTTCCACTTTCTGCTATCAAGGCCCAATTTATGAAGATATCACATTAATGATCCTCAAGAAGTGCAGTGTTTAAAAAAAAAAAAGTCACCTTACTGCAGTTTGCTCGTGTTTTGGGTCTGAATGTGGAGATACAGGGGTGGATCTAGTCTAATGTGATACAGGGCCTTTGGCCACCCCAAAATCTTAAAAAATCCTTAACTACAGCTTTTGTCTTCTCAACTTTACCAGAAATCTGTTACATAGTTTGTCAAATTAACCAGAAATTATAAACAATGTATAATTGCTTACTTCATTGATTTGAGCTTGTTTAAAAAAAATAAAGTTGAAGAATTTTAAATGGCTCCTTCCATT